>NC_138947.1:30214818-30254818 GCF_965226115.1 Aulonocara stuartgranti | reverse complement strand
TGATTTGTTCTTAGCCATCCTCGTGTCCCTTTTCCCCCTAAAAATCTTTATTCCTTTATTCGCTGTAATAAGCTCTCAGTCTCTGCGCAGATTGCGCTAACAACCACTTTGTTTTCCTGATAATGGTATCAGTGATCTCCAGTCATCTCGCCCACATTCACACCTCGTCGCAGCTAAATAACCTTCCATCGCTCTCAAGTTCAATTAAATCCCTTCCCTGCTACCCGGTTCGCCCGCGTTAAACAAAGGAGGCTGCCTGTGGATATTTACAGTCTGAATATTGAATGCTGCTGATTAATAAATGCTTGTGTGTGTGTGTGTGTGTGTGTGTGTGTGTTAGCAACTATGGCTGTAGTGCTGGCTCAATCTTGCCATAATAGCCTATAGGTGTCTAGAAAAATTTCTGATTAGCAGTCCTTCAGTGTTTCTTTTTTCTCTCATATTGGTTTTCTTTCCCTATCTCTATTTTTTCCCAAAGTCTTTCCTACTGATTCTTTCCTTCTACACTTCCCTCTTATCCTAACGTCTTTCCTATTTGCCTTTTGTAGGGACTGGATGAAAAACGACTGGAGCAGGGAGACTTTTGTTTCTAATTTAAAACTTGAAAAGAAACAAAAACTGAGCCATAATGAATTCAAATAATAATTTCATCAATAATACATTCAAATTGAATGAGCAGTTTTTGAATTTATGGAACCATGACAGCATGATGAATATTGTAGTCACTGTTCTTCCTGCTTGCTCTTGGTCTCTAACTGATCTTCTCTTCTTTCTGGATTTAGCTGGTTGTTCTGTGGCTCGAGCACGACTGTCGCTACCAGTACACCGAGGACCTTCTGCAGCACGTCCGCTACGGACTGATGGACGTCCCCACACTGCACCACCTTTCGCGTAGCCATCCTCTGGTCCAGTCTAGCCCTACCGCTGCAGCTCTGGTAGATGAGGCCTTGGACTACCACCGCGCCATCTTCGCTCAGCCCCTCCACCAGTCAGCCCGCACCAGACCGCGCTTCCAGTCCCTCACCCTCTACATAGTTGGAGGTCGGAAGCGGGAGGTGAGCAGAGTCCGGGAGCTGCGGTATTTCAACCCAGCTGTGCAGGAGCACGTGCGAGTGGCGGGCGGGTCGAACTGGAGCGAACTGGTCCCCATGCCTACTGGACGCAGCCACCACTGCGTGGCTGTAATGGGGAACTTCCTGTTTGTCGTAGGTGGAGAGATGGAGCACGCCACTGGGAGGACATGTGCAGTAAGGACCGCCTGTAGATATGACCCCAGGGGCAACCGTTGGACTGAGATTGCCCCCATGAAGGCATGTAGGGAACACTTTGTCCTGGGAGCTCTGGGGCAGTACCTGTACGCAGTGGGAGGCAGGAATGAGCTGAGGCAGGTGCTGCCCTCTGTGGAGCGTTACTGTCCCAAGAGGAACAAATGGATGTTCGTCCAGCCCTTTGACCGCTCGCTGTCCTGCCACGCCGGCTGCGTTGCTGACAACCTGCTCTGGGTGTCAGGTACACAAGGAGAGAACACAGACTCAGCCTGCACATTCGGTCCCATAGATGTTACTTTTATCTCACTTCTGCTACTAAGTTCACACTTTCACACACATTTGCAGGAGAACGTGTCACTGCCAGAATCCTGAGATGTTTGTTTGTGTTCCAGGTGGGGTGACAAACACGGCTCAGTACCAAAACCGGCTGATGGTTTACGACCCAGAACAGGTAGCTGTGGACTGATTGGATTTGTTTCTGTGTGTCGAGGAAATGCATGTTCATTTTCCCTGATTACAGCTGTATACTCGATACTACGGCACACTTTATCACCATATTCCCAAAACATACTAAAGCCAACTCGAGCCAGTATTTACATATAAGCTAAGAATGAATTTACTGTGAACGAGGCTGCTGATAGAGACAAAATCACAAAGAAGTATGATTATACGCTACAGTTCATTGTACTTTCAGTGGGGTTTTCTTTTTTTGAACAGTGATTTTGTTTTACTGACAGTAACCTTACTGTTTGCATTCATCTCCTGACTCTCATCAACAGCAAACAGCAGTGATCAGTACAAAAAACAAACAAAAAAAATACCCTTTTACACGCCCAGGTCCAAACAGCTGACACACAAAATTTCCCTCAAGCTTCATATTTTTTTTCTCAGGAGCTTTTGGAGACCAAATGTGAGGTAGATGAGATTATTTGAGTTACATTTTTCAGGTGTTCAGAAACAGAACTCTAAATTGATGGTCTGTGGTGGATGTGAACTGCTCGGTAAAGCGTTTTGGTTGCTATTATGTCAGTGCTGAGAGCTTGTTGTGTCCTTGGAATCCTTATTCAGAGCCACTTATTATGAGACTCATCCTGAGATTTTTCTCTGTGAAAGTTTGTACTGAGGTTAGCTTATAATACAGTTTACTCTGTTTGAATTGTTGTTGACTGATGATGAGACTTTTGGAAAAGTACACACCTAAACATCATCGGTGTAATAATAATGGAGTATTTTTTTCTCTCTCCCAGAAATAAAAGCACACCTTACGTTCTCAATGACGGATAGCACAACAGGCAGGTGTCAAGTGTCTGCTAATTGATTTTCACACTGTATGGAATCAATTAAAAACATCCCAGCCACTCTGATAAATAGTAAAACTAGATTTGGGATGGGAATTGCATTTGTATACATGGTATGATTAATTTGTGCATCTGCAAAGGTGCGCTTAATGCGAAACGACACTTCCAGGACTCTACAGTGCTCTGAAAAACATTTTAAACTGAAAAAGCTGCACTTGTTCAGTCCTTTTCTAATTGCACTGTCATGAATTTTAACATTTAACATGCTAACTGAAAACTTTAGAGTTTGACATGTAGCTCTTGGATTTTTTTTGCATTTTCTCTGAGCACTCAAATGGGGTGAATTTACCCCAACTAGCAAACTGCAAAACCTTTATAGAGGTGGTCATACTTGCTCTGGTCTTCCTTAGTTTTTCAATGTAGAGGCCTGCGAAAACTTTCCTTCACACAAAGCTGTAAAGGTATGTAAAGGTAAAACAACCCCTTTGCTTATTTCAGCAAGACAAAATGTTGCAAACAGTAAAATTTAGTTCCAACTTTTGTCGTGTTTTTTCGGTTATATTTTTGAAATTAAATATGAGCTTTAAATGATTTTGATTCTGTGTGCAATAGTCAAACACACCTTTCTGCACTGGAATGTAGAGGGCTAAACATCAATCGGTTGTGTTTATAGGCAGCTGCTAAAGCCTGTATATAGTACGCGGTGTGTATGTGTGTAATGCGCATATCCATATGGGTCTGTGTTTGTACATGTCTGCGTGGAAGCGAGGGAATGAAGAAACGAAAGAGAGAGGAAGAGAGTCTCATTTGTATTCACCATGAATCTACATTCACCTGCCAGAGCAACAGCAACCCCCCACCCACTCTACCCTCAACAGATGGCCACCCGTCAGCTCCCAGCAGACACACACGCACACACACACTTTCTCTCTCTCATTCTCTGCCTCAATCAAGCACTCACACACACACACACACACACACACACACACAGAGAGAAAATACACTTCGACACACTTAGTGAAATGAGCAGGGATCCTCGGTGTAAAATGGAGTGGCTGAAACATATGATTAGAAATAGGGAGGGAAGTCATTAGTACAAACCTGAGCTCCAGTGTCACGTTATTTATCTAGTGCTGAGCATACATCAATTACCCATGCATGGATATGCTTAAATATTAATCTTCGTATTCATCCTCCTTCCCTTTCCACCCTCGCTGTTTCTCTCTGCCTCCCTCTTTGTACTGCATCTCTTATTTTCTCCCTTTTCCCCCCCCTTCAAATTCATCTGCCGTTCCCTCCCCATATCTACTCCCCACCACCTTCGCCTCCACCTCAGGACCAGTGGTTGGCCCGCAGTCCCATGTTGCAGAGGCGAGTATACCACGTCATGGCGGCGGTGAGGAGGGAACTGTACGTGTTAGGTGGGAACGACCTGGATTACAACAACGATCGCATCTTGGTCCGCCACATCGACTCCTATAATATGGACCTGGACCAGTGGACGCGGTGCTCATTCAGCCTCCTCACAGGTGGGCAAAGCGATGAAGCCACTGTGGAAACATGCATACTGTGTGACCTGCACAACTTTTTGTGAAATGATCCATTAGATAGAAGCAGAAGAAGCTTTGGCTGTGACAGAGAAATTGCAGCTTTCTTGCTGAGAGTTAGAGGAGATAGGTGATGTCATGTCTGCGCTAACATAAAGCTACTGTCAGGAGGTGGTTAGATTAACTTAGATAAAGACTAGAACTGGGGCAGTTAACTGACTCTATCGAGAAACAATATTTGCTTCTGCTATTCACCTGACAGGATCATGAAATTCACCACTACAATCCATCTTAAACTAGAACTTGTTTATTTAATGCTGGTGTTTTGGTAAGGATTAAAAAAAACACATAGGGTGTGAACAAAATGCTTTTATGCTGGTGCTCGATCACGATACCTTTGATTTGAGCCAGACTAGCAATTTTTATATTAATAGACCAAAAGACGCACTGCCCACTGCGAGTGACTTTACTAGTGACAAACTGGGTGGGAAATGTTAACGCATTTTGCTTCTCCCATCTTCCTAGCATAAATCAGTTTGTAGTTTTTTTGACCAACAACTCTAATATTCTATTTTTGAGAAGATGTTAAATTGAAAGTGTTAGATATGCCCTACATTATACATACACATAAAGTCTGAGTTAACTAACTCATCTATCATAGCAACATATTGAAATTTCTGTTGTGTTTAGCAGCTTGAACCCGCTCTGTCAGGAGCTGTGGAGCCATAAAAGAGAGCTAACTTAAGACATACAGCATCAAGAGACAGCACCCATTCCTTTATATTTTGGAGACCTTTAAAAAATGTTGTTTTGGGCCACAGTTCTCCAGGCTTTCTGAAGGTCTTTCAAAGTTGATCTTCAGACAATGATTGGTTTTTCATACATTGTCCAGTACTTGAAGCTGGCCGTTTTCAGACGTTTTTAGTTAGTCTAAAAACGTCTAATCTTAGAATTTAAACTGGTTCTTTGCTATTTGTAGGCACTTTGCCACAAGCAGCCTGTTACAAAAAATATTTTTTCCCATTTCTTTAGTTGAATCTATGAAAAATGCCAAAGGTCAGTTTGACAGACATAAAATAATATTTTTTGCACCAACAAGGAATGCTGTTAGCAGAAAACCTTGCACATCTTGGCATGTTGTACAAGTATCTACAGCAGATGAACAATTTGTGAAAGTCATGTCCTTAAGAAACAGGAGAAAAATCCAGCAAAGACCTGACACAAGACCCGAGACATTCATCAGGGCCTTTAGTTGATCCATGTACTGTTCACTGAAGCCTCATCAGAAATGGTCCCAGTGGAAGGGTGACTGCATTTCCATGTGTGTTTGCACATTTCAATTAAGCGCTGCACCTATTTGCCATTTTTATTGCAAAATATAAAGCTAAGAGGGGTGGCTCAAGACTTTTGCACCGTATCATATATTACACTTTCACGCAAACCTTAATAGTTTTTTGTCAAATCGAGCAAATTAAAAGGACGTATTTCCAAATGCACAGAGGATTTAGTGACATTTGAATACCAGTGTGATGACTAACAGCAGGCTGATACTCAAGGCCACTGTCGATCAAACTTTTTTCCAAGCTGAACTTTTAATTGCTCTTTATGTAGTTGTAAATCTTTAATGAAAAACACTTCTGAAAACAAGCTTTCAGCAGCTTTAATGCTAATCTATTTAGAACACCATATATTTTTAATACAATTATGCACTGTACATATGTGGTGCTTGGAAACGTAGGCTGAGTATAACTCTCGGCTTTGCCCTCCTCTCATTAGATTAGAAACACAACACATAATGCCTCCCTGTTGGCTGCAAGTAGGTGGTAGGATGATTAAATTAAAACATATAGAGAGTATATGTCTACTTTGGACCTGAGGGTATGTTGCACCTTTTAGCCTACAGGATAGCGGTGGGATGGAACACAAGCACTGCCAAGACAATCTCACATGCATATACTGTAGGATGTGGTCATGTTTTCTCATTTTCCATTACAGGCTTTAAATTCTGGATGACTTTATTGTTATTTCCTCCTCCTCCTGTACTCCTGTTTGACTTTACACAATTGTTCTCGGATCTTTTCCTCCCATTATATCTGCAAAAGTTTAAAGACAAAGTCACAGAAAGAACACGCCATAGCTCTGCGTACACTCCCACCCTTGCCCCATCTTTCTCCATTTATCTTCCCCTCTGCCTCCTGGGGGACGTGGAAGTCATATTGTCAGGATGCCCTCTGATTGGCACAGTGAAGCATTGTGCCGTCTCTGTCCTCTTCAGGTCAGAACGAGTCTGGAGTAGCGGTCCACGATGACAGGATCTATGTAGTTGGAGGATACTCTATTTGGACCAACGAGCCTCTGGCATGCATTCAGGTGAGTCTTCAGAGTAAAGTGGTGGGTCTGCTGATTCTCATATTTGATGGCAAAATGCCAGTGACGCTCCACAGTGCAGGGCAGTGAGCACAGGGCCTACTACTTCCTACGGAGGACGTTGGGTCATTCTCATGAAGTCTGTTTCTGATTGTTTGGTCGGAGACATTCACACCAGCGGCCTCCTGGATGTCGTCCAGTTCCTCCTTGCACAAAGGGGCACATACTAGCCCTGCTGAGGGGATTAGTATTCCACAAGTTGAACTGACTTGATGATTGATTAAGTTAGTACATGCTTTAGTAGGTTGTTCAAGCAGTTTCACTAGTATTGTAGGGAACAAGTGCTCTAATGTAGGCGATTAATTCAAATCTAACCCACTATCCCCTAGTTAACAGCAAGAACCTTCCCAACTTTTCATGGCTCGTCAATCTAAAGATGAAGACCATGCTAGCTGGAATCTAGTAAGGAGCAAATGACTTTCATTAAACAATCTTTCTCTGGTATTAATATAAAGACTGAAAAAAGGCTTAATTGGGATTTATTAATGGGCATAGGGTCATCTATAGCAGTTTTTAAAGACTGAAATAGGACAATATCTCTTACCTTTCCTGAGGCTGATATGTATGTTTGTATCAAATTTCATGCCTTGTGGTGGTGCCAAAGGAAAAGACATTGTTATTACTATGTACTGGCCCAGTGCCATTACTACAGCTGTGCCATATATTGCATGAGTTTTCTCTTTCCAGGTGCTGGATCTTAGCACGGAGGGAAAGGAGGAGGTTTTCTACGGGCCAACGTTGCCGTTTGCCTCCAATGGGATAGCGGCCTGTTTCCTTCCTGCTCCTTACTTCACCTGCCCAAACCTACAAACTCTACAAGTACCCCATCACAGGATAGGTGCTGTTTAAACCACTCCTTTACAAAACGTGAGGAAACCAGAACATGTGACCAGAGGATGGAGCACTTTCAGATAAACTCTCTTTTTTATTTAATTTTTTTTTTTTTAAAGTGCTCGATTATTGGACTCAATCTGAAACACGCCATCTCTGACACCAAAATGTAATAATAATATTTTCCTGACAAGAGCCATGCTATTTAAGCTATTTAAACTTCTAGGAACAATCTGCGTTCACAACAATAAAGCATTTTTTGGTTGTATGTTTCCAAAGACTGAAACATCATGACCACTGAAGACATAAGGAGCAAGTGGGAACATAAATCTTGCAGGAAAGGGACAGGAGAAAAAGAAAAAGACAGTCATCCTAACTGTTAATAAAGACGTGGAAAGAAGATATTGCTGACCTGCTCAACTGTCCTCAAGATAATAATGAAACTGCAGTTTCTGTAACCCATTAAAGTACTGTAGGAGCATTTCTAGCTAGAACTGCTGTATAACACTTCCACGTGATCCCTATAATCACTTCGGTGGCCTGAAGAACAGCCTGCTTTCTAATCGCCTGTGCTGGTACTTGGGTTCGTAGGTAAATAACCATGCCATCTTTTTCAGTTCAAATAAGATAACAAAAAAAAAACGACCTGTGTGAGTCCGACTGTTAATACACTCAGGACCTAAGACTGTGGTCTAATGAATGTCTAGTCCCATCTGCGTGCATACGTACCATATACTGAATAATGCTGATTGTCCAAAACATACTTCTGACCAAAACAAACCCCCGTTTGTCTGTCGAAAAGAAAGGTGTTGAAAACCTGGAAAATTTGCAGAATAAAGATGCAAACAGAGAATTGAAAAAAGGCGCAGGAGTGTGTTCTGTCAAGAGCAGTAGTAGTTCTAAGAGTTCGGGGGGTGAGGATGACTGCTCTTCAGTGGGAATTATTTAGCAGCAATAGATAATTGCACACTAATTTAAAGAACCACCTCAGTTTCTTTCTTTATGCATGGATTCTCCAACCAGCTCTGATGCTGCTGGAGGAAAAAGGAATGTGATGCAGCAGAAAGCTCCTCGGATGAAGGAGATGCATTGCAGTTTGATGAGGCTGGAAAATGACTAGCAATGACAGAAAATGAGACTTGGTGATTGTGGGAGACAGGAGTGAGACTTCATGTGATTAGGTGCAAACTAGAACGGGATTGGAAGAGATTGCTGAACTTGGAACGGGGAGAAAGAACGGGAGAGTGGGAACAAACAGTACTACTTCTTCCCTCTGCTCAACTTTTTTTTTAAGGTGTGGTGGTGAAGTCATTGGGCCCTGATCAAATCTGTAATTCAGACTGCTGGATATATAGATGCAGCACCTCATACCATAATCACAAATAATGTGTGCACACTTCACATTCTTCCCTTCTCTTAGTATCGAACAGAAACGAAAAGGTGGGGATGCTGGCGTGTGGCCACATTCACATTTATTGTCACATTTTTCATTCAGTAACAGTGAATCTCTTGAGATGCAAAGCTGCACTTTTTTCTTTTTTGGACAATATGTACATATCTACAGGCAGGTAATATTAAGCTTTTAATCCATGATAGGAACATGCCCATTTGTATATTTTTTCCCTTCTACAAATCTTTTCTGTGCTTTTTTACAACTGCATTTGAGGTTTTAAGAATATTACAGATTATGCTAAACATAAATTAAACAGAATTTCTAAGGTATCCTCATTTTTTTAAGGGAAATTGACAAAAATGAAAATACAACATGATAAGAAGAGATTCTTGGAGGGGTCTGGAAGAGGTCTCTCTTTACTGGATTTTTTTTGTCACTCGCTTTCCAGACTGGTTATTTCAGCTTGCCCACTTTCCCCAAGGAGACCCAGCAACTTCACATATGCACTCCTGTTACACAAACAAATGTGGCACATTCTGTAAGTCACAGAGCTGCTGAATATTTCTTGTTCTGTATGCAACTGCAGCGCTTATTGTCTAGACAACTTAAAAATAGTTTAAAGTGATGAATGCCGTCTACATGGCTTCCAGGGTGTGATTCATGTGCTTGCTCACCTCAAGGCGATGTTCTTGCCCAGTCCTCTTTTGTGCTCAGTGTTTCTCAGACTGAGAGACAGGTTGGGGATAAGAGCTTGAACCACAGTGGGATCTAAAACAGCCACAGTCTCCAAGATGCCGTATATCTGCCTGTCGTAGACTCCCTCGTTCTCCTCCACAAACGACCTAAGAGCATCGAGATGGTAGGCATAATAAATAAATAAATGAATAAAAATGATGGATAAAAGAGGCTGTAATTTGATGATGATCTATAATTACTGTCTATGAATAATGTGTACACTTCAAATGATCTTACACAGTCGAATATTGCAAAGTTTGTCGATGCATACAGTATTTAATGCTACAAACATTCAGTTACCGTAAGACTGTGATCATCTGGTCGCATGGTCTCTCTGTAGATGCGGCACCACACCGCTCAACTACAAGCTGTAAGGCATCTGTGCTCGTCTTCCTTACTGCACATCCAAAATAAAAAAATAAAAAATCACTTCACAATCACATCAATAGAGACGGGCTGGAAAGTGTTGATTATATAATGCATCAGTCTGAAATGAAGTGAATCCACTTAAATGACACTGTTATATAAAAAATGACTTTAACTTCTACTTCAATCAATCAAAACTGCAGTAAAATGTAGAGTTAACAGAAGATCTGAGTACTGCAAGTCATTACAACAACTCCTAATCTACATAACAAGAGTTTCTGAGTAGAATTTGGCACTTTCTCACACGGGGAACAGCTGCTGGATTACAACTTTATTCGTTTATGCCACTAATGTCGCACTGTCCATATTCCTCTGCTCTGGACCATCATTACATTGCTTGTACTCAGTGAACTGTGATCATATGGAAAGCCAGACGCTCTCTTTTTATACCAACTTCTGGATTGTTAGATCTCATGATTATATAGTTTTATACTTAAGCTGCAGACAGAGAAACAGTGAGGTAGTGGAGCACTGCTATATTAAAACTTGGCTTGTAAAACTATTTAAGATTCAGATTGTCAATCTTACCCTGTGGCTCGTTGACCAGCATAATGCAGCGCAGCAGAGAGGGGAGGGGCACGGTGAGTAGGGAGGGGTCTGAGTCACCATTTCGTCTCAGAAGCTCCAACAGGAACATCAGGACGGATGCCAGACGAGGAGGGGGGGCGTGACCTTTGAACTGCAGGAAGTTCTCACTGCAAACACAAGCAGAGGTGTTTCTAGTAACTTTAAGTGGCTGTTTATGTAGACACATGGTGAAAGAAGGAAATGATGTACATGAGTCCTTGATAATAAAGGTAAGACAGCCTTTGGGGCGTTTGGAGTTTTCAGTCATTGCTGAGAGAGTTTTTGATTAAACAGGAATCACATTCAGAAATTAAGTGAACATGAAATTCAGGTCAATGCTGGATCAGGCAAATTCTTTTCATGGTTCTGCAGACCTACCAAAGAACCTCTAGGATGAGTCTCCTCAGGGCAGCTCCACGGCTGGTTGGGTTGGCCTCGCAGGCACCTAGAAGCACCGGGTGGTTGGCAATAATGCCCACAGAAGGCGAGGCAGGAAGGAAATGGTCCAAATATCTGCGAGTTACAGAACGTAGTTGCTGCTTCAGGTAAGCCCCCTGGGACTGAGACACACTAGAGGCCACAGACAGACCCTGGAAGACGATAAATGGAAGGGTCTTTATCAAAATAGCCAGGTTTCTTTCTTTAATGTAATGGCTGTGTGTTTGGACAATGTGTGTCTATATTATACATTTGTCCCTACCTGTATATACAAAGGCAGACTGTCTCTGAGAGCTTTGTCTTGCTGTGTGAGGTTGTGGGGAAGCAGCAGCCCATCCACAATGCGGAACAACAGCTGTTGTGCTTTTGATGTGGCCAGCAGGGGGCTCCAGTGCTTCACAATGCAGCCTGGTCACAGAGAAAAGAGTGTTGTACTCTCATACGCAATTCCAATAATTTCTTGCCCAGTCGTGGACTTTATACACAGTATATTCTGTGATGCGTTTGAAATTGATCAACTTTGCACCTACCAACAGCCCAGTATGCTAGCTGTATTCCCTCTTGGTTCTTGCTGACGAGAGACGGTTTAATGTGCTTCAGGATGTCACCAATGTAGTCTAGGGCTGTGGTCACCATGGCTGAACGCTCAGACAAAACCTTCAGTCCACTGTACACACTGCCTACAGCCTAACACCATGTGAAACACATAGAAACACACGCTGATGAAGGTTCACAGACGATTTTTAATTTTACTTGGACACAAAGCCGACCTGAGTTCTCTCATAACTAACTTGCTGTAAAATTTCAAAATACACAAAGACAGAATTATTCCCCAGTGTGTTTGTCACCTGTGTGCGTATGTTACCTTGACAAACATCTCCAGGGCTGCAGTCGGCTCTGGCCTGGTTGCTGTGGGATTAAGGTTGGCTCTCTGCAGAAGCCTCTCCACCTCGGGAAGCCTCAGCACAAGCCGGGTCAATTCACACAACTGTTGTTCCACAGCCCGGGCTGACGAATGCAAAAACACAAACACTGGTTATTCGAATGATAACGAAGTTCACATTAATGTAAACACTTCCTTTTTTACTTAAAGAATAGGTTGAAAACTGCTGTTGAGTATTGTTACCTGTTCTGCTGTCAGTGCCATCTGGGTTCTTGTGAAGGTGCTGCTGTAGAACACATCTGACCCAGGCCCTCACTGACAGGCTTTGTGCAGAACCAGACACAGCAACGCCAGGATCTCCACTCAGAGAGGACACCAGCTCACTGCGAAAGAGAAGAGACAGCAAGAACCTGATCACAAGTCTGTTTGGAGATGTGTGGGGCAGGGTGGGTGGGGGGGCGAGGCGGTTTCTATTGACTGTCCAACTAATGCACATCTTTTCAAATGGTGGAAAGCCTAATTCAATGGAAGCAAATTCTACTTTGCAGCTTGTGCAATCACTTTAAAGCAACCCGCACAAAATAAGAAAGATAAGCTTGTCAGAAAAAAACTTCTAAAAAGGATCACTTTGGTATCTTGCAGTTGAAGGGTCAGGTACTGGCAGTTGCCCATACAAAACACACCACCTCCTTATTGCATAATAATCTTCCTGCCTCTCTTTCATTAATAAACAGTGCCCAGACAGCTCAGTAGGTAAGGCTGTGGTCTATTAACATTTTGGTTCATGGATATTATTTTAGCTTATGGCTCGTTTTCTTTCTCCATCTTGCTGGACTGGTGGAGAAGGATGTGCAGCTGATGGCCAGATAATATTCCAGATGTCTGCAATTTTAACTAGGGAACTAATTTCAAACCACAGCAGGCTATTCTGATTGGTGTTTCAGCATCTCTGTCTTTGCTAGACGCATTCCTGTAATATCTAATCTGTCTTTGTTGTAGTGGTTTCAGGCTGTGCAGGTAGAATTTCCATTAAGCACGCCACAAGTAGCCATGTTGAATCTTCCTAATGGTTTAGCCCTCTGTTAACCTTAGCCAAAGGCTCATTGCTGCAGCCAATTCCATTTCATGTTTATGTAGCTTGTTAGAGCCTCTAACAGCTTGTGTTGTAAGCATATGAAGCACATGCACATGTCAGCGCTTATGTGATGGGAGGGACTTGGAGCTGCAGATGGAGGGTTTTTTTTAAAACTCTTGGATATTTTTTTTTTCCCCTACTGCAGCTTTAGTATCACTTGGCACCGTCTGAAAAGATGTCTGTGGTTGAAATAATAATCATTCTTCTACTCTTGAGTGTAATTTTGAAGCTTTTACCTTCTGTATAAAGGCATGAATGCATTTTTATTTATTAATAACCATCTTCACTATACAAGGACACCCTGTGCTTCATTTATTAATTAGAGACGGTGTAATGTACCTGCAGAAGTTATGGAAAACAGTTTTTTTAAGTGCGTCACACAATGATGAAGCTTGATAACTAACAGGAAAAGAGGAGAACATCATTCTCATCGGACTCACCTGATGTAAAAGCATCAGGTGAGTCAAATGAAAATGTTTTGGGACAGAGAAGACTGGGGGGTGGGATTGGATTCAAAGGTCAAAGCTTACCTGTTTTGAAGCAGATGGGAAAGATAGCGAGTTACCAAGAGTGGGTGAACCATGTCATCCCACCCAAAGTATTGCATGATGGACTGAACTGAATTTGGTTGAAGGTCCTGGGGTGCCGAAGTGGGTAGATCAAAGGCGAGCAGGGTGAAACCTGAGGAAAATGAAAATAGGTCAGTGTTGTCTCAGTTAGTTGGATGATGATACGTATAGCGCTCAAAGTCATTAATGTCTTCTCTTTACTATGATCTTTGAATTTTGTGTCCTTTCCAGTTCTACCTTTTCACTCGTAAAGCCATATTTTCCCCTCAAATTTCTTTCATTTAAAATAGCTACATCAGTTTTCTTTTGTATGAGGATGCCCAGAAATCTTGCTCTCCCACCTTTCCTTCCACTGGGTCTTACTGACCTGCAGCTGCATCTGCAAGCTGTGCTGGAGGTGTCTGAGAAAGACGTAGGCTGTGCAGAAAGGGGAAGAAGTGAGCCCAGAGAGCAGCTGCTACCGCTAGGTGGCGCTCTTTCACCACACTGGCGGTAGCAGGAACCCAGGACAGGGTGGGAGCTGACTGGTCACTGCGCTGATGGACTCGTCTGGAAGGACACAGACACACAGATAAACAAATCTATCCAATGCAAAATCCAAACTCAGTGCTCCCTCTTGTGTACAAACCCCCCCCCCCCCCTCCCTACTTTCTCAAATCCTTTTGCTCCACAGTTCCTCTCTTTCACTCCTCCTTCATATGTTTTCCCTCTCTTCTCTCCTGGGGGATTACTGGGTGCAGTGGTGCGCTGCAGTGTGGAGCAAAGCGGGGTGGAGGTAGGTGTGAGGAAGGAGAGGAGGATATTATAGGCATAGAGTGGAGCCTAATACTGATCCCCTGTACACAGACTATACTTTGGCTCTTCTGGCTCATCCCTGGCCCTGGCCCCAGCCGCTACGGCAGCCCCACAGTGGCTGGCATTAGCCCAGATAAGCAGCTGAAGGAGCTGTAATCTCATTTAGACGGGAGATGATCCTTCTGTCCCCCTCATTCACCCGGATGAGGGTGTAGGGAAGCGGGGGCTAAGATGAGGTGGGGAAGAAGCAAAAGATAGAGGAACTAGCAGCCCCCTTCTATCCTATCCTTATCCACACACTCTACTCTGTTACTATATTACATACACACACGCACACACTCACACACACCTCAATGGTGCCTTCCCTTCCAGCAAGGTTGCATCTAATCCAGAGAGAGCTGAGACAATCGATTAGAGTCTGAATTCATTAGCCTCGTTACTACTGCGGAATAGGCCTTTCACACCCATCAACCCTCATTGTACAAGACATCGTCAGAGACCCCACTTAATCCTCCTCACTGTGGCTTCTTACATGTACACACAAACACATACACACACCGTTACATACCACTAGGGACCAAAGTAACCCTTCCCCCAGCTGCCTTCACTGTAAAGACATTAAAAAAAAAAAGTAGCATCCTAACAATGCCAGGCAGACAAACACATCAGACGCACACATGGGCATACATGGAATTAACTCCACGTCCCCTGTTTCCTTACTTTGTCCTCACATTTGTATCTAATGTAAAGGTGTTTTTTTCCTTTATAAGAAGACACTTGACAGTAGTTGTCCTTGACTATTGGGGGGGGGGGGGGGGAATCAAAACCCGCTAAAAGGTCTTAATGCTCACAAAGGAAAAAGCTTCACAGGAAGGCTTGTATTTTATCAAGCCAAGGAGATGGGGATTAATTGTTTGTGCCAAAAACAGATCCAACAGCCTGTGCCAATGCCAGCTCACCTCGTCAACCAGCGTCACCCCCATCCTCCTACAACGGAGGGTCATGGGAAGAAATAAAATTGAGGAATTATGCCTGTTACTGGCTTCTTGCCTCAGCACCATGACGATGGCTATCAAGAGTGAATGTTCGGACCCTACGCCGCCTCAACCATTGGCAGAATAATTCTCATAATGTGTGCAGATTCCACATGGCTCTTAATAGACATAATGATGCACACACTAAATTTGCCAGGCTACATAATTGCCCATTAATTGTGTCACAGAAAAGGCATTAATCACAAAGAGATACCGAAAATTGCCAGGCCGAAGAATTATATTTAATTTGGCGGCACGAATTGGAAAGAGAGAGAGCACGGTATTTTAATTTTTTTTTTTTTTTTTGGTTAAATGGGTCATGGTGGTCCAGGCCATAACACAGAGGGCCTCTGAGAGTTCTCTTCTTCTCCTCTCACTCCTTGGCCATTAATGTGCAAATGTGTGCCCTTCAACCCCAAGATCTGAGATGGGAAGTCTGGGAATTAGCAAAGCTAACGAGATACTGTGTTACAAGGGGCTGGCACTGAAATAAGAAACGAGTACACCTCGGTTAGTGTTTCACTTTGGGGGTGTGGACAGTTGTGTAGGTTTGTGTGTGCTGAGAGGATGGTAGTGCACACTGGAGAATTAAAGCAATCATACACCTACATGAAACAGCAAGAGGGCTCGGTAACACTTAATTTTACAATGCCCTTTTTCTGAGGTTTCAGATCATTTATTAACCTTTTCAAAGTAGCGTAAGCATAAAGACGTAGTAACACTCTGAGTGCTACAAAACTCCAGAAACAATATATATCTAGGGGTATATTGAAAAATCAGATATATACTCAACAAAGCTGCGTATCAAACCTCATTACTTTGACATAAAATGGACAGCACATTGTGTGCACTGAATACATTTGCTAATAAATGTTCACTTAGTTTTCACCTTTAGTGATGGAGCCACAGGAAACCATCACCAAAACTCTGTAGGATTTTTTTCAAAACAAACCTCACTAGCCTGGTTTCCAGGAGCTGCAAGCAACAACTTTTTTGATAAAATAGTCTGGATGCTACCAATTGAGAACTCTAACAACTAAGTGGAGCACATACAAAGGTAAAGCAACCAAAGAGAAACCATTTCACCTAGCAGCTGGTGAAGGCCACAACAAAGCTCAAAGATAAGTTAATTTTGAGTTTATAATGGCCACATGGTCATAAATTCAAAATAGGCATTTTTTCCCAATATAAAATGATAGTTGTTGTCAAAGACTTTAATGCCTTTGCACAGCATACTGGTGTAACTTAGGAGCATGAAACACTTAAAATTAATTCATCCATGCAATTATAAGAAGCCGCTTTAATTGTTGTTCAGAGCTATTACAAACATAATAGGTTGCAAACAAACTGACTCTTCTAAATAACACCAGATTAGCGTGTAAAATATACACGTCTTTCCTCACTGTCTGATATCTGTCCACTGTGGCCTCTGTTCCATCTCTACCTCCCATAAACAGAGTGCGTTTCAGATGTGGCTCTCTGACCTTCAGTTGGGGTTGTTCATGTAACGAACACCCCTGTCCTACAGCTGAACTCATTCTGGTGCCCTACTGACCACTGTCTCTCAACACACCCACAGCACTGCTGCCGTCCTCATAAAGACAGGAGGGTCCAAAGAGGGTCCCCTGGGCCCGTAATTCTAATCAGGGCTACTACTGCAGCACCTGGTTAGGGTGACCCGGAGCCACTGGTCCTCCTGAGACTAACTGGGGCCTCAGTGCTACACAGGCTTTTTACAGACACCCATTCCTGCTGACAGCACAATCCGCTTATTGTCAGTATGAGAAGTGAGTGGACTCTGGGATGGGATGGGGAGAGCAGAAGAGATCACTCTCTTCTTCCGTAGAGACTTATCAGATTTTAATAAAAGCTTAGCTTGGCCTTTGCCAGAAAACATTTGTCTGGATGTGTCTACTATCTGTGAGGGAGTAGCTATCAGTGAATGATGAAAGAATGAGGGAAACTGAGGAGAAGTAAGCGATACCTGGGAGCTGGTGAATATTTACACCTGCTCTCTCACCTGAGCTGCGCAAGGACGATCTGCAGAAAACCCAGGGCAGAATTCAGCTCGGACTGGCGGCAGGCAGGCAGCAACCAATTGAACCCGTCACCGAGTAGCTTTTCCTCTGATAGGCTGAGAGTGGTGCTGGTCTCAAACACCTCGGCCACACCCTCCAGGTAGGACCCAAGTGGCCCCCATAGGGCAAGCCTGCGTGAGACCTCTGTGGTTTTGTTGTAGAACTCTTTGGCTGTCTCGTTAAAGGAGGAAGTCAGCAGGCTAGCCTGAGCTCCAACATCCAGACCCCGCTCCTGGAGCAAACATACGATGGTCCATCAGTTTTGTTATTTTTAATTAAAATCTTTTTTTATGTTATGGTAAACAAATATACCTGGAATAGCAACACCATTGACAGATGCCCTCTCCAGATTAGTGTGCGGTGTCCAAGAGGACAGTTAGAGGGCAGAAAGCCAAGCAGCTCACAAGCTCTGCTGGCTACATCCTCCAGGTCTGCCTGCCGGGCCACTACCAGAAACAGCAGCAGAAAGTTCATGAGACCTGCTTCTGACAGCTCCTGCATCTTCTTTGGGGAGAACTTAGAGTAAATCCTGGACACACAGAGACCAAAGTAAGAAAGAAAGAGGAAGGACAAAGGTTTTCAGGTATGCCACAAGAGATGGACAGCATCATGTCACACAAGACAAAGAAACAAATGGTTGCATTGTTTATTTTTAGATTATTATCCTATTTCACTTTTTTCTTTACTTCCACTATCCAATTCATTAGAAATGATTTATTCTTCTGAAACACCCTGACTTTAAACGCTGACTAACTGAACTTTCCACCCCTGTAGTGCACCCCACCACCTGCCTCCATCACCTTCTCAGCTCCAGGGGGAGAGGCTGGGCTCCCCAGCCTATGTGGGTGAGAGAGAAAGGAAAAAGCAAGAGAGTAAGTAAGAATAGAGAACCACCCAGCACGCTGTTAGATCCTGCGGGCACTGTGGAGAAATGCCTTTAAAGATCATGTTAAATGTCAGAGACACTCAGACACACAGCAGTAGGCGCTCAGTCCCTCTCTCTACAGCCAAACCAATTTACTGCAACAACAGAGAGAGATCAATAAAACCACACACACATGCGCACACACACACAGAGCTTGCTCGCCTGGCAGGAAAACACAGAAGGCTGGAGCCCCCTAGCCCTCCCCATCCTAAAATACAGATGCAGCCCACACAGGTGAGTAGAGCTGCTGTTTCGGTTAAAACACAAACAGCGCACATCCCAAGACAAACTCAGTGTAAGAAGTATGACTGGTATAAAAGGAGTGGAGAAAAATGAGACGGAAACTGGGAAAGACCAGGTTAACACCACAACCAGCTTTGTTACACCCACAGAGAACTATAAAAGGAAAAGGTGGTGAAGCATACAGTCAGAGTGAGCAGGGAGGGAGATTTAAATAGATGAATGGCTAGTATGTAACAGGGATATAAGCTGCACACTGGGAGATAGCAGAGGGGATTTTCTGTGTTCTCCCAACCTGTCTCTCTGTTTGTTTATTCTGGACAGCTTTTTTTTCTGGAGGCAAGCAGATGCTCCTAACTCCCAGCATTGGAGAGCAACATGCTTGCAGTCGATCCCATTAATGTGGTCGTCACGGGTGTCCCGCAGAGCCTAGCCAGGAGTGGGAACGCTGCCGAAGCGTTGTGGAGATACAGTCGGCACGCCTCGCGCCTCCTTAGGAGGAGGAGGTAGTGGTGATAGTTTTGGTGGAGGGAGATGGAGGGAGGTGAAGGGGATGGGGGTGGGGATCTGGACCTGTCCCAGCCCAGCCTGGCTGTCGCCAGACTGCCTACCACCCACATCCCCCTGCTCCCCCACCACCCAAGCTCCCCTCTCTCCGTGTTGGAAACCAACACAGCTTCGTTAAGGCGAATTAACCGCCACGCTCGTTAGCTAATTAGCCCCCATGTCTGCAGTGCTACAGAGCACATTCCAGACAGAGGGAAGTCATTAGGCGGATTTATCTACGGCTGCCTCCCTCTGGCACACAGCCGGCCTGGGATATAGGATGGACCAGTACATGGTTCTGATGCATCCATCAGCTTCTTGTCCTTTGTCTATTTTTTTTTCTTTATTTCCTATTCAAACACGCACTGTATTCTTCTCTTCAACGGCCTCACACACTGAAACCATGTCACTGCTCTAGGGAGCAGGTGCACAGCCTGTGTGTTTGTGTGTGCATCAGTAGGAGGCTTCTTGGGTCTGGCCTCTGCTGGAGAGCAGGTGGTTGACTCCTGAGACACCTGCTCCACCGGTGGGCCTGAGTAAATATCAAAGACGCACCGGGAGACTGCGATACACCTGGCACGTACACAAACAAGACTCAAATGCATGACAGTTTGCAAACACACATGTTGTGTGTGTATTTATGCAAGCGAGTGCTTACACATAGGCAAATCCAAACACCATTTAAACACATCACACATTTAAAGATCAAGTGGGAAGGGGAAATCTATATAGCCTATCCCTGATTAGTAATCACTGCTGAAAGACTCCAAATCAAAACCCCACAATATAGAGTATATAGTGTTATGGTTGTCAAACCTACTTTTCAAGGTGGAAGAAAATGTGAAGGATCGAGAGCTACAAAGCTTCTCAGCCTTCTCTCCATCCTTACCTCCCTTTGATCTGTCTCTGTGGGACTCCTCCAGCCCGATCCTGTGCAAGGCACAGGGCCAGCACTCGAAGAAAGATGTGGAAGGAGTTGGCAGAGCGATAGAGCTGGGTGTATCCAGGAGAGCGAAGGGGAGGCAGGGAGCAGCAGCTCCGGGCCTGCTCCAACAGAGCTAAAGGTGTCTTGCATAAAGTGCCCAGGGCAGAAATCCCCAGCCAGGGCACGGTAAATGAGGCACTCTGAAGAGGAGTGACAGAGCATAATATATAACTGTAGAGCCCTTGTTAACCAGGGTGCAGCATGACATGCTTAGAATTAGAAGTATGGTGTGAATAAAGGAGCAACAAATAAGACATTTCAAAAATTGATGGTTAGACACAAAAGTAAGCTACTTGTAGTAAATTGGTCAGCAAATCAAATGTATACACTTCATGATAAGCCACAGATGTTATTTTACCAAATTCTTGCTGTAGTAATCCCAGAGGGTGGACACAGCACTGGTGCTCGGTTCCCACATCAGACAAAGACTGAGGCAGGAGTGGACATGCATCCTGAACTGCTCCTCTGCTAGACCTCCCTGTTATCACACACACACACACACACACACACACACACACACACACACACACACACACACACACACACACACACACACACACACACACACACACACACACACACACACACACACACACACACACACACACACACACACACACACACACACACCATTTAAAAACACTATGATTTTAAAGGGTTCAAAAACTGAATATCGCAACTAGAAACTGCGCTTACCTTACAAGTTAATTTGAGCAACTCATCCACAAAGGTCCAGTTATCCCCCAGGTTTTTCTGCAGATGAAGATAAATTAATGAGAGACACTTAAAAACAACAACTCACAGTATTCTATATTCATCATAATAGTCTTCATCTTAGTGTTTAAGATGAAACAAATTGCAGTTTTATATGTCAGAAAAAATCTTACATAGAAACACTTTTCTGTTCATTTGGAACATCTTTAGGTATCATTATTGCAATTATTAGTTTCTTACCTCATTCTGGACCATCATGCCGCTCCGACTATACTGGCCTAGCATTGATAAATGAGTGACCAGCCACCATGTGAATCCTAGAGGGTCCTTACAGTGTGTGGGGAGGCCACTGAACTGCTCAGCAGCAGGTTTTCCTAAAACCAGAGGCCTCAGCAACGAGTTGATGTAGCTCCAGAAAGACTAAAGGGAGCACACATTAGTTAAATACTGTCAGAATCAAAGTTTACTGTGTGACAGAACATGCGTGTATGTGTGTTACCTGTGTGTGCAACTCTTTATTCCTGTGTTCCAGAAGGTACATGAGCAGGACCCACAACTCTTTGGTGCAGGTGCAAAGGTAATGATGGCTGCTCAGCGCCTCTGTAGGCCTCACCTACAAATAAACAGGATCAATTAAACACAGTGAGTTGCCAACTAAAGCTTTATTCTACACTAAAATGTTTTTTGTTGCACATTGCGATGCCTTCTGTGTGCAGCTTCGATCCAGTTTTTGCTAACCAACTACAAAATGTGGCAATTATATGAGAAACACTTAGAATTTCAGCTTAAAAACATAACTCTGAAATACCACTGCTGCATCTAGTGAGATGAAATGAACCACCCACCTTGCTGTATTTGCCCATGGCCAGTCCAGTAAGGTCACACAGCAGACTGCACAGGTGTTCGTCAAACAGGCTGCTATCAGTCAGGTTCTCTCCCGTCAGGTCCACAAACTTGTGGGCGTACACCACCTGGCCTGAAGACAGAATGAGTAAAATTACAAAGAGCCTGTTTCCATCATAATTCAATAGCTCTTTAGTTATTTCCTAGGTGAGAATTCTGCTGCAAACACAAACCCTGCATCTTGTGACCAAGTAGGTGAAGGATCTCCAAAACTGACCAATGGATGTCTAGATGAAGGTGTAGCAAATGCCAGGAGGGAGGTAAAATCTGTAAAAGGAACACAGATTTCTCATTTCAATGTGAAAAGAAGAAAAATCAGCTGGGTGATAAAACTGTAGTCATAAAACCTAATGCTCAGTTGATAATATATAGCCTTTGTACTCTGGTATGCCAGCCCCACATTGTCTGCATCTGTTTTAAATGCTGTCTTTGGGGTTTTTTTCCTTCGGTTTTTAAGCTCCCTAACACCTTTGTAATCAATGCCTTACATTAAATCTCTACTCAAGTTAGATCTAAACAAACCAACTAGCGTTTGGCCGTACCTTTCCGTGATTCTGTATAGTAAAGGCACTTTGAACATTAGCAGGCAGGTCTTTGAGTCGTCCTACGAGGAGAGTGATCCCAAAAAGTTCCTCCAAAAGAGCAGAGGGGAACTGAGCCTCCAGCTCCTCGTAAGGGTGTGACTGAGCTGCATCCAGGGACCTGGAAGGCTGGAGATATCTGAACATATGCAAAAGGGGTATCCAATCAAACATTCAAATAAACAAAAACTCCATGACACCATAATATATTAACATGTTTTTATTAGTTCCAGTGTGACATGAAAATGTGTTAAAATTACCTGTGTAGAAAGACTTTGACATACTGAAGAAATGTAACACATTCTTGCCAGAGTTCTTCTGCTTTATAGTGGAGATTTCCAGCTTGACCTAAAACATCAAAAGGGTGCTGTAGGTAGTACTCATAATATGTCTACGGTATCAGAGATCAGATCACTCTGAAAATGACTATTGTACAGCTCATATATACATATCAAATACATTCAAATTGTTCATAAAAATATATATATAGAAAACAACTCTCTAGAAATTATGGGATTTAATTTGCAGAATAATTATTTTTATTTATTCTGGACATTTCATTCTTTAACCCTCTCAAGGCAGGCGTTGCCGATTTGCAACAGTTAAAAACTAACAACCTGATTACCCCACATACATATTTTATGAGTTGTTTTTTTTACTAAGAAGTACCACTGCAGGACTTGGTTGTGCATTAGCAACAAAAAGTTTAATTTGAGCCTGAGAGGGTTAACATATTTGAAGCCCTCGGTAATTCCTACACTTATTTCACTTGATTTAACTAGTTTTTATCACTCTCCTACAAGCTGATAAGCTGATCAGACCATTTTCTGTCCTCACATAATATGCCTTAACTAGGATTAAAAATCTGATCCAAGTTCCAAAGGGGTTGACAGAACCTGCATAAAAATGTTTCAAATCTTTTTTCTGCTAATTATATAAACAAGTAATGCACATAAACAACCTGTATATCCAACTAATACACAAACTATGCCTATGTAAGCAAACAGTGGCTTACTGTGCGAACAAAATACTGACAATAAACTAAAAGACTGTTAGTTGGACTAATGATTACACAGACTTACCAAAGTCATTTGAGTTGGACTTAACTAAAGTCTCCAACTTGTAAATCCGTTGTCTGAAACATAACACAGAACAGAAGAGACCCTGTAAATGGATATGAAGGATGTCTTTTTCAATAATGTATCAGGAATATATATGAAATATTTTAAAGAATGATTTCATGACCACACTTTTGCTGCCGTGGAAAAGAATTAAGTGGTAGAAACAACAGATTTTAACTCTTTCCTTTATAAAGATGATATCTGATGACTTCCCATAACAACATGTTTTGTTGCTTCATTACATATCAGTAAAGGTTTTCACAATGATTAGAATAGTATCAGGGTTTTTCCAAAGGTAGCTGCATAGGCAAAGACCACCCTCACTAACTCTCAATACACACCCAGTCATTTCTATAAGGAGGCGTCAAACAACCGCTCAGTTCAGAAGACAGCTCCTAGGTTAATTCTAATAGGCTTTCAAAGGGTAAAGAGTTAAAGCAGACTGAAATAACGTATGCTTTACATCATGCCTTACCTGAAGAGGCCAAACAGTAGTTTTGTAGATTCCACCAGTGCTGTCTCTGTCACCCAGGAGAAGCCAAAGATGTCCACTGTGTCCGTCTCATATTCTGCAGGGGCTGGGTCAAGACGCAAGAGTAGCCTGGAGTGGATGCAATGACTGCAGTGAGATTTTAAAGCTTTTCTCCTAGTGGAACTTTAGCAGCTACAACATCACAGGGGAGGTAAATGGAATTACATTTGAGGTGTTATAAGTACAAAAAAACTGACCTCTGAATAAATTACACAGAAAAATGACCGATTTTATAAAAGACTGTTCTCACTGACAGCATTTCTCAGGCACAAAATAGTGCCAGACAATTTTGTACGATTACAGTCAGCTGGCAGAAGGTAATTATACCGTTTCAAGGAGCCTCTAACAACGTATCCCTCTGTGGAAAGTACTCCAGCGGGATCATCTTTTACATCAGAGCAGCAGAAACACGGTGGTCGAACTGGAGCCAGGTCACATAGACTGTCTCCTGCAAATGGGGAAACTGGCGGGGTGAGGGACTGGCTGAAGTCATCTGACATGGTGTCAGTGCAGAATCAATTTGACCTGAAATGACCAAAAAAAAAAAAAAGAAATCACAGCGCAAAATACTGAGAGAATGCTTTTTTGTCAGTGGTTTGCAAAACTGTGTTCATATGTAAATATTCAACAAGTTATTCACAATTACACTGGGATGATGTATAATTTAATACCACATACAATTTAAACAAAAGGGTTTCACAGCAATATTTTAGCATTTTACTTTGTAAGTACAAATGTACCTTACAGTACATTTGTACTTACATACAAGTACTGGTACTCAACGCAGAGCATACAAAACTACATCTAATTTTGCAGAGTTGTGCACAATTAGATGTAGTTTTAAAGGAAACATGAGCAGAAAGCAGGGAAAAAATATCTTTGGAGCAACATAAATGAATTTATTGAATGTATAAGTGACGGGCATGTATGTTATTGCATATAGCTAGCCAACGAACAAGTACTTCACAATGGATCCGACATGAGAGTATAAAACATTTCATAGAAGTTACGAAGTGCAAATTTAACACTTAACGTATCTACATTATACGCTTTATGCATGATAATGCTAGCGTTAACTTTCTAGCATACGCTGTGCCGACACGACAGCACAGTTAAGTCAAACAAAACTATTTTTAACAGGCAAACTAAAGACAGAAAAGCCTCCAAAAACAACTGTTAATGAAATATGAACTAACCTGTTAGTTCGGCTTCTTGTATATTTAGTAGTTTGTGAATTTTACTTCCCAGTATTCATCGCTGTTTGTGTTTTCAGCCGGTCCCGCGCGCTCACACTACGCAGGCGCACACTCGCTCCACGCCCGATGATTGGTCCGAAGTTTCCTACTGGGAGGAACCTAATCCTTTGACAGACACACAACAAGAGGTCTCACTGCTAAGCGCTTCCTCTGTCGCAATGTCTCTCCGGGCAGCTTTTAAGATATTTAGAATTGTAGTTGTTTTATAGTCGGTTCAGCAGCTGTATTTATCGTGAGTTGTATTAAAGAGCAACCTGAACTTCCTCTGTATACCACTAACAGCGCTGAGCTCTCTCATTAAACAAATAAAATAATTACATTCAGTTTCTTCTCGGTCTTTGTTAAGACATACACGCTAACTTGAAATTAAGTTTACATAACAGATGTTAAATACAGAGTCGGGAAAACAATACTATGTGGATATATGAAAAATATTTAGAGCATTATCGTCATAGCATGTATGTGCGTACACAGTTGCTCACAAAAAAGCACTGAACCAAAGCACCTGTTCCGTGCCGTGACTTTTCCCCGGGATTTGTCAAGTCACTTGTCCCCCTCGGTCCCACTGTCGGGGTTCCGCCCAAATGAATACAAAATAATGGACCGTATGAAAAAGAATTTAAAGCAGGCTAACCCTAATTTCCATATGCAGATCTGTCTCTCCCAACAGTCCCTCTCGCCATCACACCATTTCTTGCATTCTAATGCATTCTCACATCTTTACAAAATCCCCCCTTCCGCCACACGCCGTGGATGTGCTCGTTTTGCCGACTTACAAAATCGTTATTTCTGCACGTTTGACTTGTTCTGTGAGAAGGTGCTCTGTAGATGCGGTGTTTTGCATGCTCTAATTTGCATCTTTTATTACGAAGAGTAAAAAAAAATGGACGCGTCGGAATTTTTCTTTTTTCTCCACGATGCATCGACCTGCCGTTCTGCTTTCAACAGGAGGCAGTCCGTCTGTCTAAGGGCTCTGTCGCCTGGATGGGAAAGGTAAGAGCTTTCTTTTCTTCCTACTCTACAAACCCGTTCTATCCTTTCACAGCTCCGTGTTGCATGGAGGGAGTGGGAGTTGAACCCCCACTCCCTCCTCCCGTCTTTCTCAGATGTAGCCTCGTTTCCAGGCTTTGATGCACTGGACCAGTTTGGGTGTTTTGTTGTTTTTTGTGTTTTTTGGGGGGGGGGGGGGGGGGGGGTGTCACTAAAATTCAAGACCCGAGGCTAACAGTGTGAGAACCTTAAACTATACTCACATCAGTTCTCTGGATGCATTTATTAATCCACATCATCCTCAGTTAATAGCAGCGAACTCTGAAAAGGATTTGGTGCTTGTAATGGATGCAGTGGGACATTATTATGTTAAGGTGATAACCTGGTGTTGTAATTACCTGCATCTTTTTGAGGCTTCCAGATAGACTTAATGAACTGTGTGTAAAGGAGAGAACACTGTTGCCAACATATGGATAACTAGAGGCAGACTGCTACAGAAGCAACTGGAAGCAACATCTGCTGAAAATGTTCCACACTGTAAAACGAAATAATGGCCATAGCCATGCAGCACTACAGGTGTCCCCCATTTATGTCTGACTAGCCCCCATGCATGATGTAGCTGGGTGGAGCTATGCTGATAATATAGGTGTTTTTTTTTTTCATTAGTCAACGTTTTTAATATAAGGAGGAAAAGTAAAAACCTGTCATTAATATTATTGATTGTTTAGTTCCGTTTGCGACTCCTTTCATAAAAAGGTGAACAGAATGCAATAATTTCCAATTTGCCCAAAACTATATTTCATTTTTTAAATGCACAAAAGGTATATTAAACATTTAAATGTTGAAATCTATGGTAATTTTCATGGTTCCAAAAAAAGTTGCAAAAGAGTTTGGACAAGGCCATGTGCTCCATTAACTGCTCTTTGTTTGGGAACTAAGGAGACCAGCTGCTGTAGTTTTCATTTAACCATCCATCCATTTAACCACTTTTTCAAGTTCAGGGTCACAATGAACCTGGAGTATATCCTGACGGTGCATGCTGGACAGGTTGCCAGTCCATCACAGAATCAGAGTAGCCCCCGTTGTAGTTGTACAAGTAAAATATTTTTCCATCCTTGCTTGATACATGATTTTAAGCACTCAAATGTTTTGGACTTCCTCTGCAGGATTTTTAATTTCATAGGAAACCAGTTATTTTCACCTGGACTCCTTTACTACCGATCTCCGTACAGAATGCTGTCTGGTTATGTCTTGAAAAACAAAGAAGAGGTAGGAGAAAAACGCTTCAACCATGTTATGAGTATTGACTCTGCATATTTTTTTTGACACTTGCAACTTCCCTTTGGCAAGATAAGTGTTTGAAATGGGGAAACCAACAGCCAGCTGATCAGAGCAGAGTCTGGAAGAGACTAAATGAGTACATGAATAACTAGACAGATGTTTTGGAAATATGTTTATATTTTGAATGCCTGAAATAATATTGGATATATTGGAAAACTGTTTTTTTGTTTTGTTTTTGTTTTTGTATCCCACCAAATATTAGTATAGGCATCAGTTTTTAATGTCCAGAGTTCATCAGTTTCTTTGACCTTGTATATAGAAATTCTTTGATAGTGCTCTTATTTTCCAAACTATGTTGAGAAACATTATCATTAAATTGTTGAAGTATCTGCCTCCACAGTATTTGTTTGTCAGTGATAAAAATGGAGCACCCGTCCACAAACGCACTACAAGGTCAGAAGTTACGGTCAGCTGTAGTTCAGCTGCTGCAGGGGTTTAAGTCTTGCTCAAGGACTCCTTATATTACAGCCTGGCATTTGCTAAACACTGGAAAATTGCTAGCCTGCCTCTCTCCACGGACAACAAAATCTGTCCAATATGACTTGTAAAGCTTTACAAGTCTGCTTTATCCATATGAACGTAAGATTCTGGAGTATTTTCAGGGCAATGTACAAAAAGAGGAAAAATATTTAACAACATTTGCATATGTGTTGCCATTTTGCTGATGGCTCGAGATGGGGTTGATTATTGTGGCTCAGTTTTTATTGCGTTTGTTCTCTTGACTCATGACAGAAAGAACATTATTCTACTGTAAAGCCATTGTAAAATTGAGACATTGCCCCCCCCCTCGCTCTCTACCAACATGTCCCCTGGGCAATATTACTATGGTAATATACTAATGTTAAACACTCTAAGTAGACATGGTGTTTAAGTCTGACCTTAAAACGGCCATCTAAAAAGTTTGGTTGGAGCGATAATGTGGACATTGTGAAATAATATTATCCTGTGACCAGTAGTTTGACCTCGGAAAATCATGAACAGTTTTACCATTAACGCCTTCTCTTTAAGGAGGGTA
Source organism: Aulonocara stuartgranti (assembly GCF_965226115.1). Classification (NCBI taxonomy): domain Eukaryota; kingdom Metazoa; phylum Chordata; class Actinopteri; order Cichliformes; family Cichlidae; genus Aulonocara; species Aulonocara stuartgranti. The sequence continues at coordinate 30,226,245 of NC_138947.1, read as the reverse complement.
GTCAGAGGACTGTAATGACTTTGCATAATGAGTTACACTTTTTTCCCCTCATTGGGTCTGCTTTCTAAAAGATCTCTGTATTGTACAGGAGAGAGTGCTAGTCTCTTTTATCTCTAGAAAAAAAAAACCTCGTGGCTACAGTTTGATCAATTAAACTCCTGAAAGGACCCCCCTCCTCCCTTTCTTTCCTCTGCCTGAGAGGAATATAAAGTTATCAGTCTTCCCAAGCGATATGAGGACGGAAATAAGTAGTTTGTCTATAAAAATGTCCAGGTACTTTATCAGCGTCCCAGTAGGCCCCGAGGCCCTGACACTGTTCAATGTGGCTCCCCTGTACTCCAGTCTCACATGAGCCCTCTTTTTTTCCCTCCTCCCTCTCCCCCTGTCTACTTTGTCTCTGCCCAGGGCTGGTTACTCGTTGGGTGGGGTGTTCGCTCCCGGATTGACTGGGGCTCGAGCCCCAAGTGAGGTTATCGATTTCAATCAGTGGCTCGGGAGATAGGAGCTGAATGATGCTGCAGACTTTAAACAGTGGTCAGCTGCATTGTTTGTTGTTTGGGGTGGGGGCGAAAAACGCTGCAGGAGGAGGCACTTTGACGAGGAGTCAGATAAACACACAAACAGAATCACTCATAGACGGAGATGTCTTAATCGTCTGGTTCAGAGTTTTGCTGCATCTTAGCGGGTGCATTTCTCAAAGTAAAGAGGCTGAAAGAATTGATGAAGAAGTAGAAAGATTTTTTTCAACCACAGATGCTGCACATTAACACTATTAGATACCGGCACTGCAAGTGATAATGTTGGATTATTGTTTTTGCGCATAAAACAAATCATTGTTAAGAATTCCCATCACGATTCTCAAGAAGGGATTTAAAAGAACCGCTTGTTTTGTTCATCAGGCTTCCAAAAAGTCCGATATATTTTGTTCTATGTCTTGCGTGCACTATTTTTAAGCATTGTTTGCATAACGCGTGGCTTAAAATGATTCCTCCTTACTCAACTAGTCGCTTGTATAATAGGAGCAGCTGTATTTAGAAGCAACCTTTTAGAGTTTAGGAGCTCTTTGCACGGGCAGCAGACATACGCGCTGGAAACAGCACTTTGCCTGATTGGGTTTCTAATTGCATTTAATGTAAGCTAATGTATAAAACTGAAAAATGGCCTACTTGGCAGATCAACAGTAAATGTTGATTGTGTAATGTGGTGAAAGGACAGGGAGTTTAAGCAATTAATATTCTTCAACGCGGCATTCGTCCAGCAGTACATCGGCTGTTTTAGTCTTTCAGTAGATGCTGTTCAAGAGCAACGTGGCAACTTTTTTTTTTGTTCCATCATTGTTCACAGGAAAAGTACGAGCATAAAGACAGACTGATAAAGTTCCTGTTTTGCTTAAAGAGGGAAGTTAGTTCACGCAATGAGGGCACTGCAGTGTTTTCTGCTCTCAGAAGCATTTGCATCAAGGCCAGGAGATTAAACGTGTGGGTTGGGAACTGGAGAGAGTGTGTTGTCTCGCTTGGGGCCCCCGATGCCAGAGTTCTAGCTTTCATTGCACAGGGTGAAAGATAACTCCTGGACGTTTCACTCTGTGTGGCTACAGGTGGGTGGTTCACATGCTGTAGGTGGCAGCCTCGGTGGAATTCACGCAGAAGTACAGAGGAGGTGGCTGTGGGCAAATTGTTTCACAATTGCCAATGTTCAATACTCTGTACTGAGATGCAGAATCCTAAACTGTGTCAACTCATTTGTGTAGTTAGATGGTATATGAAGTGTTATGATAATATGTAAAAAAAAGAAAGGAAAAGAAAAGAAAAAAGTAGGTGTTTGGGTTTGTTTTGTTGCATGTATATAATTGCAGATTTTAGATATTACAAAGATCCAGTGAAGAGCACGGGTATGCGAAATAACCTTAGGTGGCATTTTGAAAGAGAAAAATGATGCCTGACATTAAAGGGCGGAAACAACTTTTTGATCAAATAATTAGTGGGCTTGCCAAAAATGTACTCTGTCATTTGTGCTTTCAAAATGACACCAAAACCGATACACAAATACAATCTGATTATTTTGTAGGTTTGACTGACATTGAAGACTTCAGGCAAGGTGTCTGCTTAAAACATTATGTAATGTAGCACTCTGAGCTGATCCCTACACAGTGCACTAAAACATGCATAATTTCCAAGAGTTTCTATTTTTTTTTTTTTTTTTGGGAAAAAAGAAAATATGGATCTAATTCTCACAGATATTCTCGTTAAAGGCTCCATGTTCACTGCGTTTGTGCTGGTGCTGGGCTGCCTGCTGCAGAGGAACCTAGTGACCACAGAGGGGCACCGTGGGACCAACTGCCTCATCTTCTATGCAGTGCAAATGGACGGAGGCACCAGAGCTGCCAAAGCTCTGGCTGAGCAGCATGGACTGGAGTTCGTACAACGGGTCAGTGCATGTTTAAAATCTCTTTGTTACTCCAACCTCAGGGCCTGCAATTTACATTTTTTAAATCTGGATTCTAAGATTTCTTTTATTTTGTTTTATTTAAGAGCTGCCAACGAGCTGACTTCTATTTCTTATTTGAGGGATATCTGACTTTCATCAAATTATAGCAGCATTTGTGAATATTTCATATCTGATCAAAGATGCTTGGAGTGGGCTGGCCGCACAGTGTAACACACACACACACGTATAAAAAGACACATCTATGCTCCCAAACAGGCACACACGCCTCTCTTTCCCCTGAAACCCCCACTTCCCTACTCAGTATGTGAATAGGCTCAGTGTTTAAGTCTTTAGAAATTATTGGGTCTTTAACCATTTTCACAAGTTTTAATCTGTGATGCTACAATCTTTCTGATTAAGACACATCTGTGCTTTAAAGGTTACTTTAGTTATTGAGTCTCAGACTGTGTCAGCTCCATCAAAAAGTTCCCAGCTACACTGAAGTAAAAAATGAAATAAATAAATATTTAAAAAAAACAAGGGCTCGGAGCTGGTCTCGGTTAGGTGCAGTATAGAGGTTTTGCCTTTTTTGTTTGGAGCGAGTTCAAAGAGGGGGTTCAAGGGTGTAAGAGATTTCGAAATGAACCTCGTCTGATTCTCTTCACTGTGAATGTTTCATGAAAGATTCTCAGCGGAGAGAAATTTAAAAGGTAAGAACTTTTATGAATCGACTCCCATTCCTGCTGTGCGCTGTTATATTCAGGATTTTAAAAGGGATTTTGTTTAACTTGTGCTTTTCAAATGTAAAGTCTGACTAATCCAAAAAAAATGTTATAAACACATAGTTGAAGTGGTTCACTGGAAAAATCGTAATATATTATATATTACATGCATTTAACAGCATATTGACAGTTTCATTGTAAATAATGAAAAAAATACTGAAATCGTGAATTTTTAGATCTAGAATATTTACAACTGTTACTGTTCGATATATAATTATAGAAATCAGACCAAAATATTAGTCTTACTTAAGACTCCATTTTTCTTATTTTTTGTGATTTGAAGTTATTGATAAGGGATAAGGGTAGGGTGGGTGTGTGTGTGCGCATTTTGGCATTATTGATAGCAGTCAGTTGGAGTGTCCGCTGGCCTGGTGTGAGGCTGTTTGCAGCACTGGCTCCAGGGAACATGGACGCGAGCTCATTTCAACCTTGGCCCTGCTGCCTCTGCTGCTGCCGCCTGGATCATGAATAAAACATCTCTTTGACCTTTATCAGGAGTGTATTGGACAGTCCACCCCCGTCTCTGTCTTTCTCTCTGCCTGTCTCTCTCTCTCCCTCTCTCATTGTCCCTCATGTATACCCACAAACACCTCTTGTTTTTTCCTGCATTGTTTTCTCCTCTTTTAGACACTAATGATGCACTAATTTTTTAATCTATTTACATAAACTTATTGTATTTGTGCATATGCACAGTTCAGTGAGGAAAAAAAACAAAACATATTTTCTATATGTGTCGTTGAGTTCAGCACCCATAGTCTGGTCATTCAAATTAAGGGGTGCTGGAGCTTTGATGCCCTGGTGTAAGCCTACAGTGGCAGTCTGTTGTCAAGGATTTACACTAATTGTGTGTTTCTGTGTTAATAAGTCGTCCATCCCAGCAACACCAAAACCCAGACAAGAGCCTTCTACAACCCCCACTTTCCCCATCCCCTCAGGTCCAATCTGCTGACTGGCTTCTTTTACCTGTCTGTCGCCAGAGGCTGATGCTAAATGTCACTGACACTAAATCGCCTTTGTTAAGTCAAACCTATTTTAATTGTGTCACCAGTGATTTGCGCATTCTGTGCTGCAAATAAAGTGTATCAAGAAGAAGCAGGGGCTTCACATTTTCCTGTGAGATATATATATATACATGTTATTTAATTTTTTTGAAAACACTGACGTGGAATAAAAAGTGTGACAAGCCCAGTGCCAGCTTGGGAGGATTGTGATGTCTGCTGGCATTCCAGCAGTAATACTGCATGAGTGGAATGGGAATCAAATGTCTCCATGCTGGCACTCAACATATTGTTGGTCCCTTTGATTTAGTGTACAGCATCCAGGAAAATGTCATCGCATGTCTCCATTGTGCAGACTTGACATATCCATTTTGCAACTGTAAAATACAAAGAAAAACAAAAGCAAAATACCCGAGATGATGTCTTTATGCCACACGGACAGATTTACCATCATCCATTGCAGTTGCTTTTTGCAGGTGTCCCTCTTTTTTTCTTTTTAGCAGACATACCTAAGCATTTCCTGTCACTTTTTGCGATTCTTAAGCGTGTCTAAGTGATAGAGTCGATCCATTCACATTTATATAATGCCTTATGCATTTGCTCATTTGGGAGGCTTTAAAGATGGGCTATAGTTTGTCAACAATGCTTGAAATTAAATGGCAAATCAGCTCATTCCCAATTAGATGAGATGCAGTGAAATGTAGCAAAATATAATAAACGACGCGCATTCAGAGACTCCTGTCACACAATGGTGAGTCTTTTCGCTCCAACCAAGGCGGCGGTGGTGTAACCCACTCATTACAAAGCCGAGAGAAAGAGCTGCTCTGCGTAGACAGGTAATGGCAGCCATCACAGGTGCAGAGTTACACACACACACACACACACACACACACACACACACACACACACACACACACACACACACACAGGCACAGAAAAAAAGAGACCCTGATCACGATCTAAAATAGATGATTTTCTGTTTCGCTTTATGTCGACACAAAACAGCGTCGCAGCGACTTGATATTACACGCTGATAAAGCTCGCAGGCTTACTCACAATGCAGCCAACCCAGTCTTCATGATACTGCATTGTTTACAGGTATTATTTCTTGCTTACTTAAGAGTTTGCAAATCCGATTAAAGCCAGATTAGCTCTATGTTTTGCATTGCTTTTATTTTAGCTGAGATCACTGCTTCGACAATTAAGTGCCTGTCCCATGTTAATGTGGTGTGTCTGTGTGTGTGTGTGTGTGTGAGAAAGGGTTTTGTCTTGAACTCTGACTTCAGGAAGTCCCCGGTCTCCAACCAATGGTAAAAGGCCTCCCAGATTCCCCTTCTCTCCAGTGAGGTGGAATACTGCCGGCAGATTACCATATCATTACCATATCATTAGCATAACATTACCGCTGCACAGCTTGGCTCGCTGTCTTTGGACGTGCTATCAGCTCATCGAGAGATTCAATCCCCCAATCCGCTCCCTGCTTCCACCCTCCCCTCCTCTCTCCTCTCCCCCCCCCCCCCTCCCTCCCCTGCCTCTGTACACAGAGGTGTGTTTTCCATCTGAGTAAAGCAGATGTAATTGAGGTAGAGCACTGGATTTACCGGCTAAATGAAATCACACAAACGCTTCGCGATCAGCCGGGGCCGCTGTCGTACACATTCAGAGAGCTCCCTCTCCGAAACCTCGCAGTGCTGCACCCAATTCAGAATTTTCTAATATCCTCTCAGAAATAGCCTCAGTCAGATGCTAAGCTATGTCAAGCCTTACTCTGGCTGGATTACTCTAGGCTGTTATATTATGACCAGGTGTGTGTGTGTGTGTGTGTGTGTGTGTTGGGCCAAAAGGGAAAAAAAAAAAAAGGCAGACCTGCCACCATCTTCTACCTCGCCCCTTCCTCTCCCTTTTCTGTACCGTAGGGCACTCGGGGGCACCGAAAGGGACACCAATCCTCTAATGGTTGTGAGCAAGGGCCCATTCCATTAGTCAGGGGGCCCGGAGTTCATCGCTGCTCCTCAGCGTGAGGAGGGTGGAGGAAGCGAAATGGAAGCAGGTGTTGGCCGGGGGCAACACAGAGGGCAACTCAGCACCAGCTGCATGCTGGGAAACGCAGCCCCCCACCACTCATCTCCACTCCTTCTCCGCCTATTTCTATTTCCTCATCCAAGTACAGCGCGCACACCTTGTTCATACAGAGCACACACACACACACACACACACACACACTGACTTCCTATCACCCGCTTTTGTCCCCCAATTTCATTCATTCCAGTAAGCTTTTCTCCATTTTCCTTATCTCTCTCTTTCTCTCTCTCAGCCTCACACACTCATTCACTCTCGCCTATCTCCATCTCTTTCATTTTCTCTCTCTCTCATCCTCTCTCTCTCTCCCCTTGCTTACCACCCAGCCCCTCCCCTCGCTCCATCTTCACACATACCTCACTCTGATTTGTAAATGGAGAGAGGACTTGTATGAGGAATATGTGGAGAAGATGTGCTTTCCATCCCAGCTGGGAAACTCTGGAGGGAGACGAGCGCAGAGAAGAAGAAAAAGAAGCAGAAGAAGAAGAAGAAGTTGAAGAAGGAGGGGGCTGAAATTATGTTACCACCTCCTCGCTTGCTCTCTCTCTCTCTCTCTCTCTCTCTCTCTCTCTCTCTCTCTCTCTCTCTGTGTCTGTCGCTCTCTCTCTGTGGGCTTAGATGATGTATGGCTGCAAAGGCCACATGTTGGCCGTGTGATGGATTAAAGCACTTTGTAGGAAAATTACTAAGAGCGCCTCGGCACATCCGAGTCTAGCCCTTAATAAAACTCTCTTCAATATTGAAATGGAGAGAGAGAGAGGGAAATACAGAGAGATAAAGAAGATAAAGGACAGTGGTGGACGAGAGCGGGGAGTGGGGCGTGCCAGAAGCCCACAAACACCCTCACACACGCAATGCTCTTGTAGGTGATATGAAAAATTCCGAAATGTTGATAAAATTGCATGTTTTGAAGCTTTACCGTTTGATTTTACTTTGAGGTATTTGTTTTGTCCTTATCCATAAATAGAGCTGAAAAAAAAAGACATAAATGAAAGCAGAGCAGATGTTATGAAGCGCTTGTTTTTCTTACATGCTTTGCGGATGAACTTTCAGGACATGCTTTCCACTTACCGCTGCTGTGGAAAACATCGTCTGGTGCTGTTTTTGCGATTTTTGCCTTTTAGTAAAAATGAGAACCTGAGACAGCAGAAGAATCCCGTTTAGACGTGCGCAATAGGACAGAAGTGCACATGAGTTCAAATTTTCAGAAAGCACATTATTGTTGAAGCACTTTCTGCTTTTTTTTTTAGGTCATCAGAATATATGCCTCACATTTAAAATCTATGCAATGATCAAAAAAGCCTCTTTTTTTGGACTGTTTAACCCTCTTTTTAATAGTTATTACATATCGAAACATTAGCAGTGAACTTGGAGTCACTTTTTATTAAATTGTGGTTAAATTGGAGCCTATAACCAGCAAAATACAGTCATAATTGTAACCACCTAGGAGTTAATTTTCTTCCAACCTTATACTATATAAAACCCTGTGGTAACTCCTAGATGCGTTATCGTTTAAAAACTCATCAGTCCCAATATATTTCCTTTTTAAGATGGACAGTAAAAATCCCTCCACCCCCCTCCACTCGTTTCTATCATTTCGTTTGCTGCCAATACTGTAACCAACAAGGCTTAACTGCTCACCCCATTTAGCCCCTAGCATCCCCCTTCCATCGCCCTCCCATCTCTCCTTTTTCTGCTTTTCCATAGTTGAGGCTGTGGAGGCCACAGCCCCTGTAGGGCTGTTAGTGTACACACCAGCTGCTGTTTTCTCCATAGGGTGGACTGCCTCACGTGGCTCTCACACACTGCTTCAGTGGCTCTTGATGTCTGTGTTTGTTTTTGTTTATCCTTCATGCACCCCCCATCCCTCCCTCCCTCCATTGCTATTTCTCTGTTTGTCTGCTGGAGGCTGTCAGCAGCAGTGAGCCACGCAGATCCTGTGGATGCTTCAGCACCAAGAAGACTCAGAGTCTGAACTGCAACCAGAAGCTCTGTTGTACACCACAGTTATGACAGGATATGTTTTTGGGTGGACATGTATTCTGTCTCTTTCTTGGACTTGTAGTAGCCATTATGTATTTTTAGTTACAGTGACCTGTAAATGAGTGTGAACTTGTAACATTGAGATAATTACAGTAATTATAATAGCTGACTCTGTATGTGGTAGGGCTGCTGCAGTGTGAGTCTCTGTGTTTCTCACGCTGTGCATACACACAATGTAGAGTCTGAGCCACATTAGCAGAGCAGTCGGAGCCGAGGGCCTAGTTCCTGTAGTTACTTGTGCAATATGCCCAAAATGAACTTGAGGCGTAAAAATACGCTCAGGCTTTACAAGTGTAAAATACAAGCTGTTATTACTCAGCTGCTTCCTGGTGCTACAAAACCGCAGCCCTAAGGCTGTTAAACATATGTCCCAAATGCTGCAAAAGCAGCTTAAAAATAAATATAAGTTGTTTTTTTCCCCCCAATATTCTATCTTAGCATTGCTTTGGAGTCCGCTTTCTGACCCCCCCCATGATATAAATCCAGCATTCGTGTGCCTAGTTTTGTGTTTGTGTCACCAGTTCCATTTGGAAGTTTTCGTGTAGACCACCACGTTTAGTAGCTAACTTGACCGAAGGAAACTGGATTGCTTTGAGTTGTTTAAAGACATTTCACCTCTCATCCAAGAATCTTCTTCAGTTTCAAAACCAAAAGGTGGAGAGTCCCAGGTATTTAAGCCCTGCTTGGGATTGTCCCAGGGAGGAGGTGGTTGTTGATCCACTATTAATCACGTGTGTCACCACATGAGCCAAGGCGTAAAATAGGCGTGGGAGATTACCACCAGAGATTTTGTGTGAAACCACTCTGTGAGCGTGCGCCACCTAATCATGTGACCTATTGAGGTCATCTCATGCATGTTATGATACCAAGGACTCGCCACCTTTTGGTTGTAGAACTGAAGAAGTTTCTTGGATCTTCAAACATGTTATAGAAGTCTATTTACCTTTTGTCAAGCTCTTAAGACTACCATGACCTGGATGACTGACTGACATGCTCGTCCTCTGTTTGTAGTTGTAACTCACACTGTAAGCCTTTAAAATAGAAAACAAAAGACAAAAAACAGCATGCTGAGGTGAAGATGCTAAGATTTTCATTGGGAGAGAACAGAATGGATTCAGTTATAAGTTAGTACATCAGACTGCTCAGGTCGAGCAAAGTTACAGAGGCACGGCAGAGATTTTGGACATGTGCAAAGGAGGGACAGTGGATATACTGGAGACCGGATCTTTAAGATGGAGCTGCAACACAAGAGGAAAAGAGGAAGACCTCAGGGAAGATTCATGGATGTAGTGAAGGAGCACATGCAGAGGGCTGGTGTGACAGAAGAGAGTACTAACGATGGGGTGAGATGGAGGCAGATGATCTGCTGCAACGCCTAAAGTGAGCAGCTAAAAGAATTTTGTTGTCGTTGTCTTTTATTTTATTGAAGCAATTCTTCTCTGTTTGCTTGTAGTTTATCTTGAACTTTTGACTGGTACAAACAAGAGTTCTCCAACTGCTTGTCCACTTCTGCTAATTACGACATAAAGCAGCAATTGCATGTTACATTTTACTCCATTAGAAACATAACAGTTAATTTCTCAACATGAGTAACAGTTATATGATATATCTGTTATTTTTATGCTTAGCCTACTTATGAAATCTGGTAAGCTTTAAGCTTGGCAAACCTTTAGCTTTTAGCTTGTGTTAGCTTGCCATCAGGTCAATTCAGCAGGAAGTCCAGAACACATTAGTCAGTGACTAACTTGTGATGGGCATCATTGTCACTTATGTCTACTTTAATTACATCAGTCATAAAAACGCAGCTTTTCATGGACCGATTTGACTTCAATAAAGGTTATTAAAGAAAATAAATTAATGGATCATTTATTTCAAAACTCCTCAAGTAAACATTAAAAAAAGAGTTTGGCTTTTATTAAAAAAAATAATATTAAGCACAGCTTCCAAAGAACAAAAGACAGTGCAAGTATTACAGTACCTGCAGCTTTTGAGCTTTGGTATTTTGTTTCACAGCGCTTTAAATCTGCTTGTTGCTTTCAAATGTTGTTTTGATTTTAAGGCTGGAGCCTTTCAATCATATGCAGCACAGTATGCTGATCTGAGTTGACACTCGAGGAGCGAGTACAGGCATTTCTAACACAGAAGAATCAATCAAAAAATCAAATAAACTCAGATATGGAGAGATATATGAGACAGTAGCACTACGGTAACTCAGCAATACAATGAAAGGCTATAACACAAAAACCCTCCGCCTCACATAATAAGCAACTGTGCTTGCACCACAAAAGTAGTGGGTTTTTTTTAAAGCAACAGGCTCGTTTGATACTGAGTCCATTTTTGTGATGTTATAAAGTTGCTTTTGTTTAAATCAGTACTTTGAACTGTTGAAATCTTTTCACTGGTTCTCAGCGCAAAAGTGAGAGTTTAATTAAAGCTGAAAGAGAATCCAGCAGCTGCGTGACGGAGTTATTCAGTGGGTGTGATTAGAGAGCACTTCAAGTGTCACTGTTTTATACAGACTTTACTTTTTTTCTGTCTTGATTAATAATACTTTATAATCTAAAGATTATCATTTGGGGGGCTTTTGGATCAGAATATATATATTAAAAAAAAAAAAAAAAAAAAAAAAAAAATATATATATATATATATATGTGTGTGTATATGTATATGCGTATATGTATATATATATATATGTGTGTATATGTATATGCGTATATGTATATATATAAAAAAAAAAAAAACACCCAGCACGCCCCTGCGGGCGGTTTATCCTTCAAGCTCGGGTCCTCTACCAGAGGCCTGGGAGCTTGAGGGTCCTGCGCAGTATCTTAGCTGTTCCCAGGACTGCACTCTTCTGGACAGAGATCTCCGATGTTTTTCCCGGGATCTGCTGGAGCCACTCGCCTAGCTTGGGAGTCACCGCACCTAGTGCTCCGATTACCACGGGGACCACCGTTACCTTCACCCTCCACATCCTCTCGAGCTCTTCTCTGAGCCCTTGGTATTTCTCCAGCTTCTCGTGTTCCTTCTTCCTGATATTGCTGTCATTGGGAACCGCTACATCGATCACTACGGCCGTCTTCTTCTGTTTGTCTAC